>NC_057808.1:532712615-532717996 GCF_018294505.1 Triticum aestivum | reverse complement strand
AGTGGGCTCTAGGTGTTGACAGAAGAATGTTAATCACGGCTTTGCTGCCAACTGTCGTAGAATACCTCACACTGTGGTGTGGCTGATCCGGCACGGATGATACTGTAAACATGGGTACGAGTGACATTCCATCATAAGTAACAGTACAGTCTTCCGTATCCCCGGGAAAACAAAGATAGGATTAACGTGGGAGGCCCTAGTTCAACAGCCCAAGCACTTGCAACGTCGTTTTTTCCGTTCCGTCAATAAACTACGTACGGTGTGAAAATAATGGGCTCGATCAAAGGAAACGACGGCGCGTCAACTAGCTGGGCACATGCATGCGGCAGCGCAGGGTATGGGGCGCGCTACGAGGAAGGTCGCTGTTAAAGAAATGACAACCCCCTACCACAGGGTGTTAAACATCACGTGCTGATGCAACGATCGAATTGACCAGGAGCGCTGCTGGCAACTAAAACTTAGAGTAAATGCACTGATCATCAAGTAAGAAATACTACCGAGGCTGTAGAAATCTTTAACCAACCGGCTGCCTTTTTACTGCCGGGAAAACTGTCACTGGAACTGTGGAGCGGCATGGGCGAAAACTTGAAGAAAAACAGGTTTCCGTGCCCGTCCGCTGTACAAAAGGCAGAGAGTGGCAGGCAGGCAGGCAGGCGAAGTTCCATCCGTCCATCGATGCAGAGAATAAAAAGGACCTGTCCAACTTTATCACCGTCATCATCGTGCTAGAGCGCAGCGTGGCGTGGCGCCGCAGGTCGATGCCAAGTCCCCTCGTAGCCTAGCCGCCGTAGCAGCCGTCGCGTGTCGCGCTGTGCGGGAGTTCGATCGACCCCAGCCCCCGCCCCGCGCGACACAGGACGCCACCCTACCACCTACACGGCCGCACGCACGGGGGACACGGCGCTCGAGACAGCAGAGCAAGGAAGGGGGTGAGGCTAGCTAGCCTTTTGCCCGTGCACGGGCGGCGACAGGACAGCGAGATCTTTTGCCACCTTCCCTTCCCTGCCCTGCCCTGCTCCGCTCAGTGGACGGACGGGACAGCGACATCGGCGCTCGGGCTCGCCGACGTGACCGAGGGCGTGAATGCCCGTCCGCTCACGTGCACGCCGCCTCGTACGTGCGCACACCTCCACGGGATGGGCATGAGCTCCGCCGTGGCAGTGGCAGTGCCACCACCATGCCGTCTCCGTGCCCCCCCTTCAATTCGTGTACTGCGTGACCCGTCGCATCCGTGGGCACGAGTTAATGCCCAATTGCGTGCACCCCTCCTCCTCACGTTCTGCCCCACGGGCCACGGCCTACCCCGTCCGTCTCACGCCACGCCATTTCGTGCGCTCCGTAGTACTACTCCATTCCATACTGTGGCACAGCAAACAGTAGTGCTGTGCTGGGCAGTGAATCATCGATCGGCCGAGGTAGGTAGCCGGCCGGTGTACGCCGGGTGTCAACGCGTGTGTGCTCCGCTTCTTGGCGCGCGCTCTGGCGCTGACGCGGCAGTTACGGACAAGCCTCGGGAGCCGGCGAAATCCGCTCCGAGAACCCGGCCGCTGCGCTGCGCGGCGCACTCGAGGCAAATTTGACAATTTTGACCTGAAAACGAAATAAATTCACAGATGAACTGGGTGCGAAACTATTTCACACCCCTGACCCTTTTGTGTAGCGCCCGCCACGCCGGCGCCACACCCTACGGTGCAGCGCCTAGCTCCGGGGCGTTGCACCTCTGTCCACCGTGGCAGCCCATGGGCCCGCACCCAGCAGTGCAACGCCTCCGAGCTAGGCGCCGCACATGTAATGTGCAGCACATGTAATGTGCAGCGCCTAGCGGCTAGGCGCTACACGTGTAATGTGCAGCGCCTAGCGGCTAGGCGCTGCACTGTGACTTATCTGCAAACGCGCCAGCCCTCTCCTTCCCCACCCACCCCATTGCCAGTTACAGAACAAACAGCGCGGCGGCCCTCTCCACTCCCCCTCTCAATCCCCTCTCCCAAATCCTTCCGATCCGACGATTTGGTCCGTGCATTTCTTCACCAATCCATCGTAGAAGGTACTCTCCTCCAATCCCCTTCTTTCTATCCATAGAAAATATTATATTTTGAAGATTTGGGGAACCCTTGTTTGAATCTTGCATGTACTAGATTTGGAAAACTTTTGTTTGAATCTTGCATATATTAGATTTGGGGAACCCTTGTTAGATTAGAATGTGGTTTGGATAGATAGGTTGACATGTTATTTATATAGTTTGGATATATAGATTGACATGTTATTTCTATGGAAAAGTTATTTGTATGAAGTAGGCCATGTTATACTCGTATTGAGAAAAATGCTTTGGATACATATGCTTTGAATCTTGCATGTAGTAGGCCTACTTTAGTTTTTTTGAATTGAAAAGATAATCGTGTTGACAAGAATGCTTTGTTGAAATTGTTAGGATGGTTTGGCTTCTCGATGATCATTGGGACAAACAACACCGGTCGTACGCTATGTCGGTGCAGCAGCGGGTAATACTGAAAGTGGCCGGTGTTATGAATTTCGTATGTTTTTTCAAACACAAAGGCCCCTTATGTAATGTTATGATTTGTTTGTTTGTAGGAGCTTGCACCTCTGAAGCTTCGGTCTCACGGGATCAGCCTTGGAGGGATGCGCTATGATGAGCGGTACACACCGTATGTTAGGGAGGCAGGACTTCTCCCTTTCATTGAGTTGGTCCGCCGGTCGACGCCACCCAACAATGCTGCAGCACTCACCGCGCTTATTGATCATTGGAGGCCGGAGACACACACTTTCCATCTTCGGACCGGCGAGATGACCGTGACGCTGCAGGATATTGCTATGATCACCGGTCTTCCTATCGATGGCAATCCTTTATGTATGAACACCGATTCTGATGGGTGGCGCGCGCAGATGCAAGCCCTTATCGGTATGGTTCCTCCGGAGCCTCGGGAGCCAGAAGCAGAAGATAAGAAGAAGGAAAGAGTCGCAGCGGGCGCTACTTTCACGTGGATATCATCGAACTTCAGTCATTGCCCCGATGATGCTAATGAGGACATGGTGAAGACATATGCTCGTGTCTACATGTGGTACGTGATATCGAGGACAATGTTTGCTGATGGCACAGGCAAGAATGCTCCATGGATGTGGCTGAAGGCGTTGACCGTCTTCGATAGCAAATGGAGTTGGGGTTCGGCGACACTAGCTTACTTGTATCGACAGGTATGAAGTTGTTTCCTTTTCACTTCATTGATACATTATGAATGCGCTCTTGCGGCAAATTTGACCATGTTCTTTTTTATGTGCAGTTGGACGAAGCCAGTTGTAGGCACACTGGAGGTATTGGTGGTTGTCTGCTGGCACTTTCCATATGGAGCTGGGAGCGTTTGCCGGTTGGACGACCTAAGACCGTGAAGTACGAGGATTGGGACGATAAAGACGACCCACTACGGCTCCCCACTTGGGCTTACAAGTGGGATGTGTTAAATGAGACGACGGATGATCCCTCGGTAATGTACAAGTTGTACAAGAGCGAGCTGGACGCGATCACGCCTGAGCAGGTGAACCGACCTTGCATAAGTGATTATCATGCTTGTATCTTCACTCGATATCAATTTTGCATTCAATCCCATTTTGCATGTGGAATGGGAGCCGTATGGAAAAGGAGAGAGTTTTGGTAACCCTATAGAGTTCAGGCTTAATCCGATGTGCATTAGGGATAGGGATCTCTGGCATATGCGGTGCCCGCTGATATGCAACTGGGCGGTTGAGCTTCACCTGCCACATCGGGTGTTCCGCCAGTTTGGTTTGTTCCAGCCACACCCGCCGGAGTGGGAGGACACGGACAAGTTGCTACACGCGTAAGATATAATTAACCTTGAGCACTTAGCAGCTTCTCGACGGTTTCGATGATGCTAATATTCTGTTTCTAACTTGTAGGTTGGATGGGAAAAAGCAGCGGAAGATCAAGGATTGGGCCAACCATCACAGGAAGTATGTCGTGCAGTTCGCTTTTAGTGTGGAGCAAGCAAGGGCTGGAAAACGAGCACAACTTCGTGAGCACTGCCCGATCGCGTTCAACAACTATCTCGCATTGTTTCTTGCAAGTACCCGCGTGGAGGTATGCCAGCCGGCATATGCTGAGGAGATTCTGGAAGAACCCACCGTTTTTGATGAGGTAGCCCAGCACCAGTACAACGCATTAGTCAGGGAAGGCAACTCGGTGATCCCTTCAGCTCCAATGATGAACTTTGTGGTTAGCCCTTTTTGCTTTTCCATTCGCACTTTTCACATCTTCGCTTGCCTAACACTTTGATACCGTTTCTGTTCATAGCGTGCCCAGATCAAGAAAGCAGCTGACGAGACCGAGACTATTCTGGAAACAACCCCGGCTGGCAAAAGCGATGGGGAAGGTGCACTTCGAGAATTCATTAAGGTTCACATCTCCTTCAAACTAGCACTTAACATTTGTTGGTACGTTCCATGTCTCATTCACTTGTACTTGTTGCAGCGCCAGGGCCAAAAGTCAAGGCGGCTATCAAACCTTTTCGGTTGTCGTGACCCCGAGTATGTATCACCAGAACGGTCTAGGTCGGCGACACCATCAGATCCCGCTTCGGGGCAGAGCCATGGTGAACCTTTCGAGGATGAGGATGTGGGTGTGGTCACCCAAGAGGTATGTCATGACGATATATATCCATTTGTTGATGCATTGCTAACTATATCCTCACACACGGTCTTTCCATATCTTTTGTTGATGCATAGCTTGCTGATGATATGACCTTGGGGACGTACCAGGCTCGGTCTGCATACGAGTTGAAGACTAAGAGGGGAATCAACAAGTACACACCTGAAGACTTCACCCAAAGAGGCAAAAGGACGGTCGGCACCTCGGGGATGGCGGCTTTGGATGACTATTTGGATGACGATGTCGAACCGGAGGCGGAGCCGGAGCCGGAGGGGGTTCCTCTTCCTAGGAAGGTGAAGAAGATAAGCGTCAAGAGGGGGGAGGAGCCAGCAAGCGTGGAAAGCACTAGTCATCTTAGTTTTTTTATAATGTTGAACTTCGAGTGCAATTTGTTATGTCGTTGAACTTGGAGTGGTCGTACCTTTTATGTCGTTGAACTTGGAGTGGTGGTAGCTCTATGTTAAACTGGAACTTATTGTGATGGTCCTTTCTAAGAAATGATGTCTGTGGTGAACCCTTTTTGAACCTGAATGTTTGTTATACGAATTGTTGAACTGTGGCTGAAAATGACCCAGTAGAGGGGGGGAGGAGGCACAGTAGGTAGGCCTCAAGTTTGAGGCAAAAAAATTGCTAAGTGTTTGTGCAGCGCCTAGCTTGGAGGCGTCGCACTCTACAGTGCAACGCCTAGGCGTTGCACT
Organism: Triticum aestivum; assembly: GCF_018294505.1. Lineage (NCBI taxonomy): Eukaryota > Viridiplantae > Streptophyta > Magnoliopsida > Poales > Poaceae > Triticum > Triticum aestivum. The sequence continues at coordinate 532,712,623 of NC_057808.1, read as the reverse complement.
GTAGAGTG
>NC_057808.1:532707263-532712175 GCF_018294505.1 Triticum aestivum | reverse complement strand
GCTGCACTATAGAGTGTGGCGCCTCCAAGCTAGGCGCTGCATATGTCTGTAGCTATCCAGAGAGCAACAGAAGGTATGCCTCCAATTTCAGGCAAAAATTTCGCTAAGTGTTTGTGCAGCGCCTAGCATGGAGGCGCCGCACTATACAGTGCAGCGCCTAGCCCCCAGGCGCTGCACTGTACAGTGTGGCGCCTCCTAGCTAGGCGCTGCACTGGTCTGTAGCTATGCAGCCACAACAGAAGGTACTCTACAGTTTGAGGCACTTGGACTTGGACTTAGTGAATTTTTTAGCTATCCAGAGAGCCACAGCAGCTAGGCGCCACATGGTAGATTGCAGCGCCCAAGTACTTCACGACACATAGTAGTTCATAACACATAGTACTTCACGACACATAGTAGTTCTTACAACCAAATCAAGGAGGAGACATAGTAGTTCACCGCACATAGTAGTTCTTACAACCAAATCGAGGAGGAGACATAGTAGTTCACGGCACATAGTAGTTCACAACCAAATCGAAGAGGAGACATAGTAGTTCACAACCAAATCGAAGAGGAGACATAGCTCTATTCCGTAGAGCAAGGCCCCTTTCCCTTCTTCTTCTTCCTCTCTTCTTCCTCTTCCTCCTCCCTTTTTCTTATGAGGTGAGCCTCCTTAACCACCCTCTCCATGAATATCTGATTGTCCCTCTCTTCTTTTTCAGCTGCAATTGCCCAAAGCTTCATGGTTCTTTCTTCAGAATCCTGTTGACGCTTCTTCTGTGCCTCCTCAACTTTCCTCATCAACGCTTGCTCCCTAGCGCGCATCGCATTTGCCGCACTTTGTTTTCGCTTCCTCTCCTTCTCAAGCTCCTCTTCCTTCTTCTTCTTTAGCTTGGCTGCATCCTCCTCTCTAAGCTTCTTCGCAGCCTTCTCCCACCATCCGGCCATCTCATCTTCGCCATCCTCCTTCATCGTTGGTTTGTTGGGTTGGGAAGCCGCCATACCTACAATGAGTGGAACATAATGGTTAGTAAGGACAATAAGAACAAATGGAAGCACATATGAAAAAGAAGAACATATGAAAAAACAAGAACATATGATACATTATAGTTAGTGAGGAACATACGGAAACGGTCCATCTAGGTATCCAAACATTCCTCTATAACGAACTTGCGCTTGTCCATCACCACGGCCAAGTCCACCACCAAGGCCAAGACCATCACCAAGGCCGAGACCATCACCACGGCCATTACCACCACGTCGAGCTCTTCCACCACCACGGCCGAGACCACCACCACCACCTCTACCACCACCACGGCCTCTTGTAAGTCCAAGTTGCCGACCTCTTTGTTGCCTAGATCCTCTTTGGCTAACACTTGGTTGGCTAGGCACTTGTTGGCTACCACTTGGTTGCCTTGGCACTTGTTGGCTACCACTAGGTTGGCTAACACTTGGTTGGCTAGGCACTTGTTGGCTACCACTTGGTTGCCTTGGCACTTGTTGGCTACCACTAGGTTGGCTACCACTTGGTTGGCTTGGCACTTGTTGGCTACCACTAGGTTGGCTACCACTAGGTTGGCTACCACTTGGTTGGCTCCCTTGTGTAGCTCCATGTTGGCTTGTGCTTGCATCATTTTTCTTGGACCTTTTCCTTGGTTTCGTACATTTTCTTTTGTTGTGGCCATGACCTTTGCACTCCCCACAACGGGAGCTCTCACGAGGCTCTTGGAATTGGTCGTTGCCCGCTTCGCGGCGCCCACCATGGCCCCATCCGTCCATGTCGCCTCTAAGACGCTTTGTCTTACGTCTACCCCGTTTAACAACCTTCAACTCCGAATCCGGCCATAGTTGAACTTCATGATACTCCGGCCATTGTGATTGGTCAAAGTATGGGTGAAAGCGGGGAGCCCATGTTTTCTTGACCGTCATGATTGAGAACTCCGACTCCCTCACGGTGCGTGGGTGATTGATGTCCACATTCCTAACGCGGCCGGCGGCATACAAATGTGAGCATGGGAGATGAAGCAACAATGGCCTCCCGCAAGTGCAATCACATTGTGTTAACGACACCTTGAAAGCCCGACCTCCATGTTGCCGGCCATCGTTTGTGGTTCCTCCTGGCTCTTTCACTTCGTACTTCCACTCTTCATTGTCATATAATATAGCTTCTTCTGAGTCCGCCTTCCGTGATTGAAATAGCAACCATTCATCAACTTTGGGTGGGAACTTGTACTTGTACTTCCGTGGGTTCTCACCCGCTATCTGTGCATCGGTTTCCATCGAGTACTTTACAAAGTACGCATTCATCTTGTCAAATGTGTATTGAACTATTGCCGTCACGGGTAATCCACGTGCACCTTTGAGCACCCTATTGAAGCATTCGGCCATATTGCTTGTCATTTGACCGTATCTCCGGCCATCTTCATCAAAAGCACGTGCCCACTTGTTCCGGTATTGAATGTGCCTATTGAGAAACTCTTGACCCCCGGGATCAAGTTTTTTGTGTGCGAGCAATTTGTTGTACAAAGTGGCGAAGCGCTTATCGGAGAAAGCGAGACAACAATCTTGAAGATCATCGGCCAACTCCTTAAGGCCACATGCCCTATAGAAGTTCGAACAAAAGTGCCTCATGCACCAGCGATGGTGCAACGGAGCATGCCCGGGAATTTCAATCTCCACGGCATTAAGAATTCCTTGATTCCGATCCGATATGACACAAATTTCCCTTTGAGCGGGTAACACCTTCGTCCTCAAAAGATGCAGAAACCACTCCCAGTTGTCATTGTTTTCCACCTCAACCAAAGCAAATGCCAATGGCAACACCCGGTTATTGGCATCACTTGCTATCGCAACCAACAAGGTGCCCTTGTATTGTCCGGTCAAGAACGTGCCATCAATTGCGATGACCGGCCTACAATGTTCGAAAGCCCTCACACATTGCTCGAACGCCCAAAAAGCACGGCCAAATACTCTGACTTTCCTTCCTTCATGAACCGTTGTTTGGTGCCCATGAGGCTCGACCACATGAACCATGCCCGGGTTTGTCGCGGCCATGGCTAACAACAACCTAGGGATTCGGTTGTATGCTTCCTCCCATGTACCATACAACATCTTAAATGCGGCTTGCTTCGCCTTCCATGCCTTGCCGTATTTCACCTTGTAATGAAAGATGGCTTTCACAAGGTCAATGACATGTTGGACGCTCATTGTTGGAAGTGTGGATATTGAGTTGGAGAGCCTGTAAGCGATGAACTCAGACGTGAGTTGTTTGTGGTCTTCGGACACAATCTTGCCATCCACCCTTTTGCCTTGGCACATGTGAGTTGGCACACAACTCACTACATGCCAAGTAGGACCTCCTTTCCATGGTCTTGCACGCACAATCCACGGACAACCGCCACGGCGTCTTGCCACTCCTTGTTGGACCTCCTTTCCACGACCTCTACCACCACCACGGCCTCTTGTAAGTCCAAGTTGGACCTCCTTTTCATCTTCACATGCACATGCAACCGTGTAGCGCACATTGACGTCCGAGTGCACCACCTTGTGTTGACGATAATGCGTAATCGAGTAGTTGTCGAGCCACATCTTCAAATCCAACAAGCTATCGAACTTAGAACCTTTAGCAATCCGGTTCTTGTCGTCTACCAAATCACGGTGAGAGCTTGGCCTAACCCCAATAGGTACACATTGGCCACCATCTACCACGGCTTCATCAGCGAGACTAACATCCTTGAACAATGTAGTCCGATGATCCCGACCAAATACCTTCTCGAAAGCTTCGGCCTCCTTCACCGTGAACCCCTCCGCATCAACTTGTTCATCGGGACCATCGTCATCCGAGTCCGATGCATATGCACGGGAAAAAGGGATGGAATGGTCCATTGTCTCTTGCAAATGATATTTGTCGAGATCACCCACATTGTTGTCATGGAGATCAACTTCATTGTCATCGTCCACATACTCATCATTGTCCTCTTGCAAAGATTCATCTTGGTTGTTTCTATACGGGCTCAATGTTGGCCTCACTTCTTGGGTCAAAAGAGGTTCAACAATTTCATCTCGCTTCAAGGATGGGGGGCTACTAGCAACCGAAGGGGAGGGGTTCCTGTTCAAGTCCAAATGCAAACTTGAATCAACCTTCTTCGTTGCAAATAACTCAAGAGCCTTGCCTAGTGATTCGGCCACCGTCTCCTTGTATGCAACCCAACGTTGCTCCGAGTTTACACGCATTGTCTTCCAACGGATGTGCATTCCAAAACCAACATTATGCCTTCCCTCCAACTCACTGATATCACTAGGGTCCATCCAATTCAAATCTTTCCTAACTTGTTGCAAGAGCTCCGCATAGCTAGGACTACTATCAAACACCATGTCAAACTCATCCGGGTCCGGTTCTTTATTGCCTTTCAAAAAGGCGTCTTTGTCCCCATGATGAACAAACACACATGTTCTTTCCATCCCTATAAGCATTCAAAGAACATAAGGTAACATTGCTTCCATGAGTAGTAATCCATGGATTAACACCGAATACAAACCCTAATATATATATATGAAACAACAACCCTAACCATAACCCTAACCCTAACCATAACCCTAGCCCTAAACCTAACCCTAGCACCAACATAAGAACACCCATAAGAATAACCCTAGCATACTAACAAAGCCTAATCATAGAAATTGGCAAACAAACATCTCACATCTCCATGCAAATCTCTAGATCCAAACAAAACTAGGGTTTCCCCAAACTACCAACAAATGAGCAATGGGAGAACTTTACTTCGATCAAAACAAGGGGATCGGAGATTATTACCTTGAGGGAGGGTTTGACTTCGAAATCCACGGACAAATTCTTCAAATTTGCAAGATTTGGAAGAAGATTTGAGAGGGGGGAGAGTGGGAGAGGGGGCAAAGCTCGGGGAGAGAGCGAGAG
>NC_057808.1:532694691-532707185 GCF_018294505.1 Triticum aestivum | reverse complement strand
TACTTCGATCAAAACAAGGGGATCGGAGATTATTACCTTGAGGGAGGGTTTGACTTCGAAATCCACGGACAAATTCTTCAAATTTGCAAGATTTGGAAGAAGATTTGAGAGGGGGGAGAGTGGGAGAGGGGGCAAAGCTCGGGGAGAGAGTGAGAGAGTGTGTGGTGGGGGGGAGGGGGGCCCAACCAAATGGCTGGATAAGTCACAGTGCAGCGCCTAGCCGCTAGGCGCTGCACATTACACGTGTAGCGCCTAGCCGCTAGGCGCTGCACATTACATGTGGGGCGCCTAGCTCGGAGGCGTTGCACTGCTGGGTGCGGGCCCATGGGCTGCCACGCTGGACAGAGGTGCAACGCCCCGGAGCTAGGCGCTGCACCGTAGGGTGTGGCGCCGGCGTGGACACAAAAGGGTAGTTTCGCACCCAGTTCATTCTACGAATTTATTTCGTTTCCGGGTCAAAATTGTCAAATTTGCCCGCACTCGACCGAGCCAGCCACCGAGACCGAGGTGATGTTGGGCAATGATGACGATGACGGCCGTGGCCCGTGGGAAAGCGAGCGAGCGCCGCTGGGGGACGCAACGTACCATGCAATGCACTGGCGTGTCGCCGAGGCCGAGGCCTGCTCCGCTCTGCTCTGCTCTGGATATTCCCCTTTGTCCGAGGCCTGCCGCTGCCGGGGAGTATATTTTATTTTTTCACGCCTCTTTTCACGGCATGATGTGGCTACTGTAGAGGCTATGATGTTGGACGGCTCGTGATCTGGATCTGGCTAGCTCTGCTGTTGGATCGAAAGATCTGATTCTTCCGCTCCGCTCGTGCATCCTAGGAACTAGGAACTTGATCTGTGATGTATGGCGCACGGATCCCGCACGCTGCATACTTGCAACAAGCTAGCTACTGCTGTCAGTGTTCTTTCTTTCTTTCTTTCTAGCGGCGCCACCGCCGCACGACGGGCTAGTCGTCCCTAGCCCATGTTTAGGCTCGCAGCCGCACATCTGCTCACCCGCAAAACCCCGCTTCAACAACATAGAAAGAAAACTTCCATGAAAAAAGGAAGATTGAAATGAAACAAAACATTTTTTTACCAAATCATTGGCTTCATTAAAAAGTTACTAACTCGTCGTTCCCGCGATTAAGATTTACTCCCTCCGTCCCATAATATAAGAGCGTTTTTTACACTAGGGTAGTGTCAAACATCATGAAAGTACAAAGAACATGAGAAGTGACAGAAATTACATTAATGTTGAAGGCGTGCTGTCGTCTTCGCCCATCCCTCGCGAAGACAATCAAAACTTATTGTAGTAGATAGTCAGTAAATTGTCGTGCTAAGAGCAACTCCAATGGGCCGACCCAAACGGACGGCGATTTTGTCCGTTTGGGTCGGCCAGGCGGACACGGACGTCAGCTTCCGACCCGACCCATTTTGACGGCGCTAGAAAAAAAAGAACGCATGCATATTAAAAAAAATTAATTAAACATTAAAGCCGGCCACGAAGGCCGGCGAGAGTCCACGCCTTCACATTTGCATTTAAGAAAAATAAAAACAACCTAAACTACGAGGCGGCGCGTTGCCCTAGGCATCGTCCTCGGGGTCCGTGAGGTCGATGAGCGTTGGTGCCGGACCGGCCTAGGGGAACGCCGTGTTCCAGAGCGCGTTCATGTGGGCGCGGGCAGTGCCGGCGGGGGCAGTGCCGCCACGGGCTGTACCGCCGCCTGGGTTGCCGCGCCGGCGTCAGCAGCGCCCACCGGCGTCGCACCTCCTTCGCGTGAGCCCTAGCCGACCGCGGCGCCGCCGGCACTGGGATCCTATTCGGATCCAGATGCAAGTCGTGCGGCAGGGTGGCGTCGGGGTACGGGAGAGGCACGCGGTGCTGCCAGTGCCACTCAGCCTGATGCACTGGCACGTGCACGCGCTGCCTCTGCCGGCGAGGCGCCGCCGCCGGCGGAGGCGGGAGGAACTGCGAGGGAAAAGGGATGGCGGGGGCCTTCCCCTTGGCCTTCCTGCTACTTGCGCTGGAGAAGAGCCCCATCTCGCTGTGGTGGTGGTGGCTAGGGTTTGCCGGCGACGGGGGAGCAGAGCTTGCTAGATATGGATGGCGAGTTTGGATGAGGACGGCCCCGCCGCACGGTCGGCTTAAAAAAGGACGACCGCCGTCGCTGACGTGTGGACCCGTGGTCATAAATTAAGCTGACCGCGTGGGCAGCGGGTAGTTGGACTGCCGCCAGGTGGGGACGCGGCGGACACCGAGAAGGCGCGCGTGGCGTCCGTTCCGCGTCCGCGCTGACGCATTTGGGGCACAAATTTGGGCCGGAAATACGTCGGTGCGGACGCGAAGCGGACGTGATTTGGGTTTGGATCGGCATGTTGGGCCGCCACTTTTGTCCGCGTCGACCCAAACGGAGGTAGGCGGACGAAATGGGTCACCCTTTTGAAGTTGCTCTAAGACCCCAAATAACTAGCACACCGTACCAAAACAACAACTATCGCCGATGAAGTAGTATCTGAAGGGTAAGGTATGGAATAGGATTGAAGGCTGAAAGGAAAAATTACTATCTAAAGTGGCAACAGAGATCTTGATTAAAGCAACAGCACAAAACCATCCCTGTCTATTTTATGACATGCTTTGCTATCACAAAATCTGTGTGTGATGAGCTCAGCTCAATGGTTAGTAGATTCTGGTGGAGTCAGATGGATAAAGAGAATAAAGTTCACTGGACATCACGCAAGAAATTATCAAAACCAAAGAAAGACATTGGCATGTGTTTTAGGGACTCGTATTCCTTTAATTTGGCTATTCTTGCTAGACAGGCAGGGCGCCTATTACAATTTCCCTGTTCACTATGTGCTCAGGTTCTTTGAGCCAAAATCATCTAGGAGTAGTATACTGGAAGTAAGGCTTAAAAATGCTATCTCTTATGCATGGTGTAGCATTCTTAAAGATATAGAACTGCTTAAAAAGGGTATAATATGGAAAGTAGGAGACGGAAACAATATCAATATCTGGTCTGATCCCTGGCTGCCTCATGAAATTACAAGGGAGGTAACTTCAGGGTCACCTAGTTACTAAGGTCATGGACTAAGGGGTGTCAACCAAGTCGGCCTATAGTCCTCGGGCTAGGTCTGTAGGCCTCATTCTTCATCAGATGGACTTCAAAATCTACACGCCTGGACGTGATCAAGATTGCAACTACCAAAGATTTGACGTATACTCCAAGACATCTCCTATCGCCTCCAAGCGTGCCCCTGGATACCGATCATGTAACCCTAGATGCCCAATCTGACGTGTATATAAGCCAAAGGGTGTAGCCCGTAGAGGGGACCTCAACACAATTACATTCGCCTAGCCCTAGAGTTAGGTTTCTCCTTAGATCTCGAAGTAGATCAAGCTTGTACTCGATACATCATCATCAATAAAACAAGAGCATGACGTAGGATTTCACCTCCATAGAGAGGGCCCGGACCTGGGTAAACATCGTCTCATTTGTTCCCATTACCATTGATCCGAGATCCATAGCTAGGGACCCCCTGCCCCGGGATCTGCCGGTTTTGCCATTGACATTGATGCTTTCATTGAGAGTTCTGTTGTTGGATCGACGAAAAGATCGATGGCTCATCTGCCGATTAACCGTGGCACCGGCTGCGAGGCGCCCCCGGCCAGCTTTTCGTATTCGGAAGCATGATCTTTTGCTCCGCCTCCGCGTGCCATCTGGCTCCCGTTGACAATTATGCCCCAGGTCACATCATGACGTTTGGAGGCCTGGAATACACTGCGATTCCCGGGGTGAGCTCATTCTTTCAGGATGGAGTCCAGGCTGGATCGATGGCTTATCAAACATCGGGGCGACCCCGAAACCGTTCTCTTTCAAGGACCTCGGGTTAGATCCTCTGGCACTGCAAGACCACGCGGGGAACCAAATATACCTGTCTCAGGCGATCTCGTCTCGGCATCAAGCCCTGATGTTGGTCCGCCCCCAACCTCGGACACTACCTCGGGTTTAGAACCGACTCTAGTGCCAGATCCGGAATCGATTCCTGACCCTCATCATACTAAGAACGCGCCAGGCTATTCGCCAGGCGTACTTCAAGTTATCCCGGCTTATAGTGAGGCAATGAACCCCGAGGAATTATCTCAACTAAACGAAATACCCGATCGCATCCAGAGCTTATCAATCTCGGACGGTCAGACCTCGGTTTATGACAAGATCGGACTTAAAGCCGACGATCAGGAAATTTACGTCCCACCCGCCACCCACCTAGTCGCCATGGTCGATGATTTAACTGACGTGTTGGACTACGAGGAGGCTACCGACATGGATGAAGATGTCGACGGTCCTCCAGAAACCACCACGCCGTTAGTCAACACCGACAAGTGGACTGCAACATCTACTTATGATGTATACATGGTAGATACTCCTAAGAACTCGTCAAGACGTCGGCGAAGGCGCCGGAGAGGTACGAACGGGGACCCCAGCGGGCACGCCGCCGCCGCTACCAACAACGGCGCGACATCCGATGAGGCCGACAATCTGGAGGAGGATTTTCAGGCCTCCCCAGGGCAGCAAAACGGTCCCGCAGGAATCCCCGAGGACGAAGACCCTGATGACCTCTTTGAAGGGGCTGATGACAACTACTTACCTTTGTCCGAGGAGGACGAGAGCCTAGGTACCGAAGACTTTATAGTCCCTGAGGACCCCTTTGAGCAAGAACGGTTCCGACGTCGCCTTGTGGCCACCTCTAGGAGGATGAACTGGAAGCAGCAACTGCTGCAGGCCAACCAAGACGCACTGAATGAAAAGTAGGCCGAAATACTCTCAGCCGAGCAAGATCTCGAGGAGCGGCGCTGCAGCGCGCCCAAATCTTACCCACGCAAGCGTCTGCTACCTGAGTTCGATGAAGAAGTAACCGACGACGTGCCTTTGACACGCGGACGGGCTGATCAACCTGACCGGCCCCTAGAGGGCGCGATAGGCCAACAAGGGAGGATTTTTAGACCCAGACAACGCCGCGCCGTCACGGCAAGGACCCTGTTGATTACTTTGAGCCTTAGGACGCTCGACGCCAGATAGAGGCAAACCGGGTGCCACCTCGGTCCATCTACGGATCAAGGAGGTGTGTGCCAGCTCGGCTCGACGGCTACGATGCCTGGTTCGACAGGAACGGCCGAGTTCGGGATCAAGCTTATACATGGATATCTCCCGATGTCCGGCGGGACACTGCTCGGTTTCGAGGCCTCGCTCACCCGATCTGTTTTACAGACAAGGTGATGGAACATCAGTTCCCTCACGGGTTTAAACACATCAACATAGAGTTGTACAATGGCACGACTGATCTAGCTGTGTGGACCGAGGATCTCCTTCTCCGTATCCACATGGCCAATGGAGAGGACCTCCATACTATCAAATACTTGCCGCTCAAGTTAAAGGGGCCGGCCATGCATTAGCCGAATAGCCTGCCTCCTCATTCCATCGGGAGCTGGGAAGCACTCCAGGATGCCTTCAAGGCATATTTTCAGGGCATTTATGTCCGACCTCCCGACGCCGACGAGCTCAGCCATGTCATTCAGCAACCTGGCAAGTTAGCTCGGAAATTCTGGAATAGATTCCTGACAAAAGAGAACTAGATTATCGACTGTCCCGACGCCGATGCCATTGCAGCATTCAAACAGAACATCCGAGATGAATGGCTCACCCGATAGCTCGGGCATAACACCCCTACAAAATTCCCTATAATGGTACAAATCTTTGATCCAAAGAGGTAAATCCTTCCGTGCACGCGTCCGTGGCCAGTCGACACCCAGACCGAAGAGCAGCTGTCCAGCTCATATCCCTCCCCCTTTGCACGCTCGATCGATCAACCAGCCAAAGCCCTCGCATGCAACGCACAAAACCAACCAAACCTACAATAATCCACAACCTGTCCCTTGCGCAGCTAGAAAGCGACAGATTCTCCCGTGTTTAACTATGTTAAAACTTGTAGCATAGCGGAAAAGCCAAAAGGTTAGATGCTTCCTGGCCGGATTGGACTTAACAAAGTCGACGTCCCATGGATTAGTGTCACGTACACGAGGGACAGAGGCGGGGCGGACGACGGTGAAAGGTGGTGGCGCGTCGCCGCCCGGGGGGGCACGGCGGCAGCGCAACGTGTGCGCCCTCGCCCCCCGCGCCCACACGCTGTCGCCCCGCCTCCGCTTTCCGAGCTGGAAATGCCAGCCGTCTCCGTCGCCAGCATCGGCCAGCGGTCGACCGTCGTCCGGTGCGTACTCGTACGTGCGTGCGCGCCGTCGCTGTTCGCCCCTGGCTCGAGGAGGGTCAGCGTACAGGGTCGGTGGTTACACACCACTGATGATAGGCTTTTTGCTTTGGAGCCGTGCGCGCGTGTGGCGTGTTGATTATTGTTCGTCAGAATAGCTCGGGCGCGTAGATTGGTCAGGGCATTTCCAACCCTGACCCCAAATTTTCTTCCGTATCCGTTCGCGGAATGAGGAACTAGTCCACGGACGCATATGCGGAAGCCGGCCATCCAACTGTATTCGTATACATTTCAAATCGAATTTAAACAGACCGGATGAAGTTCATGCAAATAAAATGAAATTCACTTCAGTTTGAACATAATTTACATAAAAAGATCTTTACCAGAAACTATAACCCAAACCCTATACCGGACGACCACCTTATAGGCGTCGCCGCCCTGCCATGCCGCATCGCCGTCCATGCCGGCGCCGCCGCCGTTGTCGTAGTTGTCATCCCTCCAGCGGCAGAAGGGCGCCGGAGGGCCGCGACAACCTTGTCTGGCGGCTGCCTGCCGTTCGCGGAGGAGCCGCTTCGCCTTCTGGTACTCGGTGCGAAGGGCCGCCGCGGCCCATGCCGACGACGCCCGCGTAGCTTTAACGGCGGCTTGACCCTGTCAACGTTGGCGGAGGAGTCACTAAACGACCACTCATCGCCTATCTTGGCAAGCTCGCCGTCAAGGCGGCGGCGGCGCCTGGCGGCCGTCTTCGTGGTGGTGACGGAGCTATTGTGGGCCCATGCGGCGGCGATGTCTGGGTCATTGCGGACCCATAACAGCGCCACGTCGGACTTGGCGAACGCAGAGCGGGGGGTAGTGTTGCACCGGTCATACCACGCCTGCTGCCACACTGCACGGTCCTCCTCGGAGGCGATGGTCCTCGAGCTCGAGGGACCGTCGACATCGCCGCCTCTGAGGTAGTGGAGGACCCGGCCTCGCGCCTTCGTGATCTTCGGCGGCGGCTGCTCCTTGACGGGGTGGTGGTTGGGGCGGGGCGGCGATGCGTGCTCGTCCTTGACGTGGCTTTTGACATGGACGATGCGGTAGCGCGGGGGTGACGTCTTCACCTCCTTGACACGACGCCTGATCTGGACGCCGCGGTTGCGCGGGAACGATGTCGGTTCCTCCTTCAACCGTTGGAGTGCGGACTCTGGCTTGCGCTTCACGCGCTGGCGCAGCAGGGATGGTGGCTCCTCCCTGACTCAAGCCGGCGATGGTGGTGCCGAGCCCGTGTGACGAAGGGAACGCCCAGTTATGATGTTCATCTGACGAACGAGCGGCCTCCGTGAGGAGGCGGGGTCGCCCCTCCAACTTTTGTTGCAGCGTCTGGTCTCGCTGGAGGAGACGATGATCTCCCCTTGCCGGAGGAGCTGGCCGTCATGGATGCCGAGGGGCCCGGAGAGCGAGGGGGGTGGTGCCAAGATCCGCCCGATGAAGAACTGCAACCGCCAGCGCCTGTCGGTGCGGAGAACTACGACTCTGGCATCGTCGCAGGAGTTTTTGGGGTTCGGGGAGGTGGAGGGGCTCAGAGAGGAGGAGGTGTGGGTGTGCATTGCCGGCGAGCGGCTTAAATAGCCCGGCAACGGCCAGGCGAAGGCGCGGTCAACCCGCTTCAATGTGGCGCATCGGCCAGTGTTGGTTTCTCGAGACGTGACGTCTGCACTGAAGTTACAACGCCCTAGATGTCCCGTCCATCAGCGCCGCCCTCATGTCCAGTCATGTCGTGCGGCATCAATGCCGGCCGTTGCATGCTCTGTGCCTATATGAATGCGGCTTGGCAAGCGACGAGGGCGTTCAATGAAAACCGCACGAGAGGTGGGGTTTTTGGTGGGCGAGTTTAGTCAGACGCAGGCATGGCAGTGGTCCAGAAACCCGTAAAACCCAATTTGTCCCCGGTTTAAAATAAAAATAAACACGTTCGAACCGGCCAGCGGATCGATATAAGCCCGTTTGAATGGCAAATAACATAAAACAACATGGATATTCACTCCAGTGCCGTATGTGTCCAATGCACTAGTATGAAATAACGGAGGCGGTGATGTCGATGTGTCGCTGAACCACTTGAACAAGCTGTACAGGACAAGTGTAATCTGCTCTGTACTCGATAGAAGTTCCCTATTTAAAGGTAATCCACTTCTGAGCCCACGCAGCTGCACCCGCCCTGATAAAAATCAAAACAAGTACTAAAAGAATAAAAAAAATCTAAATGTTTTGTGTGTACATGTTTTGATGCGTGAGGTCCGCTTCAATTTTCAAATTATTTGGACATCTGAGCAGCTCTTAGAAAAAAAAACAAATCCGGGATCTGTAAAAATGTTTACTGTTCACGCACTGTTCTGACCCGATTTTTTTTCTGAGAGCTGCTCAGATGTCCAAATGATCTAAAAATTGAAGCGAACCTCACGCATCAAATTATCTACCAGACAAAAAAATTGTAGAATTTTTTAAAAAATTCTACTGTTTGTTTTGATTTTTTTTCTAACCAGGTGCAGATGAGTTTGGACACCGAAACACCGCACTCCCTATTTAACCTAATCTTTTTTGACGTGGCTATTTAACAAAAAGGTTGTATCAGAGGATCCTTTTCCGACAGTTTTTAGGGGAGAGCTGCCACGCCCGTGTATGCAGGAAGAAAGGAAGAAGAAACCGGATAGTGAACTGTAGCATTTCCAAACGGGTTGGAATTGCATCGTTTTTTTTAGAACATGGAATGCATTGCTGGACAGGCGTCCATTCAACAAGCCCATTACGGTCCATGTCCAGAAGCCTATGCGAGGAACAGAGCAACCGAGACGGGCCGCAGATGCTATTTTTCGTCCGTTGCATGCCCTAATCGTTTCGCATACAGCGCGAAAGTGTAGCTGCGCGCAAGTTTTTTTCTTCTTCTTTCTGCCGTGTTTTAATCAATTTTTTTACTGCCTCCGAACTAAAATTAGTGTCGTGGTTTTAGTAAACCACGTACTAAAACCACGACACTTGTTTTGGATCGGAGGAACTACTCTATTGCATCGGGTTTTTTCGGCCTTTTTCCTGTTTTTTCTCTTTGCTCTTTCTTTTCCCTTTTTTCCTTTGATATTCCTTGTTTCTTTCTTCGGTTTTCACTGATTTTCTTCCTTTTTTTCTTCTCTCTTCTTTTTAATGCATTTCTATTTTCTTCATATGCATTGTGCATTTTTGTATACATTAAAAAAATTAGAATACATGATCAAATTTTTTTAATATGTGTTTCGAACATTTTTTTGAATGTGCATTAAAAAATTAAATACATGTTGAAGTATTTTTTGAATGATACATTTTTTTAAGAAAACCACACGAGAACTTTGAACATTATATGATTTTTTAGAATGTCACAACTATATTTTGGAAACACAATAACATTTTTTTGAAATGGCATGTACATTTTTTTAATTACGTGAACATTTTTGAAATGTCACATTTGAATGGTACAAACATTTTCCAAAAGTTGAGCAAATATTTTTTTTACACTGCATGGATTTTTGAAAATATGCGGTCAACACTTAGAAATAAACTATATTTTGTAATATATGTATTTGGTATTTTTCAAAATACAAACAAATGTTTAAAAACAAGTGCGTGGCATTACTATGACGTCAGCATCATGAAACGACATGCCTACTGGTCGGCCCACTACCGGCTTCCTTTAGGTGAGTCGAGCTACTGTCTCGCGCTTAGCGAGACATAGCCGTGCCTGTGATGGGCTGGTCTTGTTGCGTGTACCGGATGAACTTGGGCTCTTGGCCCTCCCCTTAAAAAAGATGTTCTTGACCCCTCAGAGAAAAAAATACTATATGATCTAGCCTTGTTCAAAAATGCTAAATGAATTGAAGACCTTATGTCGTAAGGCGTAAAGAGTAGTGACAGTAAATCCTAGTCTTTGAAGGCGGGGAAGCTCCATCTTCTAGCTCGCGTTTTCGTCGGTTCTCCTCGTTATTGTGGCCACTCTGGCACCTCGAATTGGTGGAACCGTGGATCAATGTGAGAGATTAGTCCAAGGGATCCAAAAACGCGGGAATAAAAAAAGGATATGGTTCCAATGTCACGCTCACTTGAATACTATAAGATTTTTGCTTGTTTGATTGTATCAAAGAAAAACCAAGGGATTCTTTCCAGGAGTTTTGAGTAGATGAATATTCCTGTGTAATGTAGTACAAATGAAACATTTGGTACTCTTTTTACATAGGATTCAATCTTATGAATCAAACAACCAATATAGGAAAAACTCCTAAGGATTCCAATCTATTAAAATGCCTATAGAATTCCTTTGAATCAAAGTGGCCCTAATAGTTTTATATGTCAATGGTTGTGGCATGTTGACAATTAAGGCCATGTCACAGAAAATACAAGTCCAACGGCTATCTCCATCATGGTGTGATTATCAAGACCGCCGCGATACACATCGAGGAGCATGTGGTGTTGTCTCCTTCCTAGTGTGATAGTCTCCTTGGTCGTCGAGGTTATCGGCCGACGCTTCATCTTGTCATGGTGACGGCAAGTGTGAGGTCAAATTTGGTTTTATCAGTGGTTCGTCTATTATTATTATTATTATTATTATTATTATTATTATTATTATTATTATTATTATTATTATTATTATTATTATTATTATTATTATTTCATGATTTTGTGTTCCTGATCTTCTTTCACGATATTACGACACCAAAGCCATTGTTCGGCAGCCTGCCTTGCAAGGGATGCGCCCCTAGCCATAGTGTGTTTGACATTCTTAGGTTCTCATTTATTGGGGGTGGACGGCTCCTGCGGCTTTTCAGAATCTGTGAGATTAGTTCAGCTTATTGCATGTTTGGTCGTACGTGACTTTTTTTACGTAGAAAGGCTCGAGGAACAGCCACGATACAAAATATAACGGTAGAGACAATGCATCAAAGAATTTTGATGTAACTTTTGATTGTATCATGTAATTCGGTTTCTCTGATATGATGTCATTTGTTTAATGAATGAATAAAGTCGGGTTATTTTAAAGAGAAAAGACTTTAGTTCGTCCAAAGACTAGTCCGCCAGAACATATGGTAGCATTTCGTGCGTACCAGCTAACTTAAACTGACGTGTCTCAAAAAAGAGAGTCAGGAATCAACCTATGGTCAAATCGTTAGCAAGGTGGTTGTATCTCTATCCCATTAGGATCAAACTCCAGATTTGACATCTGCGAGTCTCGGAAAGATGGGATATTCTTTCGTTGAGAGCCGGCGTTTTCATCGATATCGAGGTTTATGTGGTGTCTTTGCCGTTCATTTATAGGAGTGAGTGTATGCGCATGTAAATGAACATCTCTGTTTATACTGTATTTTTTCTAAAACATCGTGATTATTTATTTATTTTGAACACAACGGGGTGATTAATCTGGCACCCAGTAGAAAAGCGAAAAAAGAGGAAGATGCACTCATCTTGATTATCCTTGATCCGATATTCCTTAAGAAAAAGCTAAAGGTGACAGTGCGGAGGGTGCGTATTTACGACGCGCATGTGACTGCGATGTATGCACTCTGCACTCGCGCCGTCAATGCGTGCACGCAATGTGACCACCTCAATCAGTTGCAGGAGACGTCATTACTCGTTAGCCCGTTCATCTTTCTTTAAACGTCGTTGCTGGCTCGTTGCAGACTGGCGAATTAACGCTCATTGAACGGTCGCCCTCGCCGGTCGCGTGCTCCGCCAACATAAAAGCATCTACAGTCATACACCTTAAACCCACAAATTGTTTGGACGGACAACCCGGTCACGGACCGGTCATAAAAAAAATGCGACACAGTCAAGTATCTTAAACGAGCCTCAAATATCTGGACTGACTGACAACTCTCATATGCAGCCCAAATATGGCGTCCGGGCCCGTCCATCATGTCAGACCCGACAACCCTATCCCACCATAATTTGCATCAAATCCATCATACCCTTTCCTCCTCCTTCCGCCTTCTTTCTACCTTTCCCGCATCCGTGCCCTCGCCGTCCGCCACCCTTGCTCCCCAACCTCATTGCCCGTCCCGATCCGCCGCTCGAGATGTTGTCCAGCCCGTCTCCGACCGCCACGACAGAGGTTGTGTCCGCCTCGTTCGTGGTCGTCCCGTCCTCTGCTTCGCTATGCAAGCCGAAGAACATCACCTGGAGGAACCGGCGATGTCGTCAGCGAATGAAGGAAGCGGCGGCGGCACAGGGAGCGGATGCGAACATGGA
>NC_057808.1:532688924-532694317 GCF_018294505.1 Triticum aestivum | reverse complement strand
CCCCCCCCCAGAACCCCGCACCCCATCGATCCGTCAGCCACGTGGGTTGCACCGTCGGACCAGGTTGGTACAGAGGAGGATCTGACGGCTGGTTGGGGCATTTCGGAGAGCTTGCTGCCCACGTAGATGCCGCGGTGGACGTATGTCACTCGCCGCAGCTTGTTCGGGTGCGAATAAGCACGGGCACTGGCGGCGCCCAGGCTGCCCACGACCTGTTCGATGGAATGACAGAACAAGAGTCAGTATGTTCTTGTTGCTCCTGTTCGATCAACTTTGCATATGACATGTTCAGTGTTTTGCATAGGATGCTAGTTCATTTCAAACATGATGAATGCTTACAAACCACGATCATTTAGGATGTGTTCCCGTCGGGACTCGGGCATGATCAATGACAATCAAGGTCCGACCCAATGGTACGAATTGGGGCATCCAACTTGCATTGCGTTTGAAGTTGGGACAATATCTGACTCAAATCCGAGCAAGAATAAGAAGAAGAGAAAGATGACGAAGGCAAGAGGTCCGGCATTCTTAACTTTTGAGGATATGTTGTTGGTCAAAGCTTGGTTGGCCACAACAATGGATTGAATATGCGGCATCGAGCAAAAGGGAAACAAGCATTGGGAGAATATTTGAAAGGAATATCACGAACAAAGGAATATGTTGAGCCACATCCTATCATCACCAATCAAAATGTGGCATCTCTGTCAACTCACGTAAGCTACTTCATCTTGTCATCATTTCCGTATGCTTGGTTGTTTCGCATTCTCGTGCTCATACATATGTTGTTTGCTAGACATCGATGGCGGCCACTTTGTATCATGAAACAGAGAGGAAGCCACTTGCTTTTAGCCATTGTTGGATCATATTGAATGGCAAGCCAAAGTGGACACAACTTGTGGCTGATCTCAAGGCTGGAGAAAAGAGGAATAATGGCTCAGGCTCCCACAATTGGGTTGGACGATGAAGAGGAAGACAATTGGGTTGGACGATGAAGAGGAAGATATTGTCGTCGAGAATGAAAGAGTCATCGTGCCAAAGGATAACCAACAAGTCATGGGAAACAAAGTGGGAGAAGGTAAGGGCCTCCAGTGATGCCGCGGCTACAAAAATGTCCTCCACATGGACGGACATTTTTTTGGCGAGGAAGAACAAGAAAGAGGAGAGGTACAAGCTCACGTTGGACGCGGAAAAGGAGATGATGGATTGGAACCGGAAGAGGGCGTAGAAGAAGTTGAAAATTGAGAGGGAGAAGATCGAGTTGGAGAAGCAAGAGACGGCGATCAAATGAGAGCTCGAGAAGGCCAATATATTTGGAGAGTTTAAGCTTGAGAAGGAGAGGTTGCAACTCGCACGGGACGCGAAGGATGTGAAGATCATGTTGGCGGACGAAACCCTCTTGGATGAGCATGCAAATAAGTGGCTTGCGGGGAAAAAGAAGAAGAAGGAGATCAATAAGCGTAGGGAGTACGGGGCACTACGACAAGGATGCAGGTGGAGCAGGATGCAAGGATGGCCTCGGCGTAGGCGGCATGAATGGCGTCCGACAAGTGACCCGGCCTGCAAGCGAGGCATCTGTCACGCTCGAATATTGATTTTATTTTGGCATGTTCGAATTGTTAAACTATGATTTGATTTGCTTTATTCGAACGGTTAAATTCAAACAATTCATACGCATTTTTTTAACATCTTCACAGACACAAGCGCTCGTATACACGCACATACACTCATCCCTATAAACGCACACACGCACACCCTACCTTTATGAGCACCTCCGAAAGGCTGAGTCGGCATATTATCTTGAGATTTACGAGGTCATCGTAGGCGACTCGTCGTCGACGGGAACGTCTCCTCCCACTAAATATGCATTACCGGAAATCTTGAAATAAATTCAGAAATAAATGCGAGCATCAGGATTTAAACCCTGATGAGCTGAAATACCATAGTCCCTCTACTCATACGACCACAAGCTAGTTCACAATTCATACGCATTTGAGATGTGTAAATATGCGACGGTCCATATGAGTGGCCGTCCGGCGCGGACGCGTACGTACGCGCCTACTACGTACAGATCGGTGAGCGGCCTGGCCGTGTGGACCTCGCACCTCGGTCCATGGAGCATCAGGCGTGAGGTCGATCGAGTGATCAATATCGCTGTGTCATTCAGTCAAGTCGGTCGGCTGGTCAGTCAGGGTCACCCCACTAGCGTGACCTAATTAAAGTCACCAATCTCGGCTTTTGTCCTTTCCTCAACTAGTTATGGGCGATCTTTCCCGTTTGTGGGATACGACTAGGTCCGCCGTAAATGGCCCGTCGAATTTGAATCGTATTTTCGGCTTTGGTGCAGAATCCACTTGCAACGGCGTGTCTCCCTCCCGCCATGACTCCACATAACTCAGATTGTCACATTCTTTATCAAATACTCTGTACTCTGTTTCCTTTATCAAGTGTTTTCTTTCTTTTTTCTTTTTTATTTTAGAAAAGAAGCAAGACTCTTGTCTCTGCATCCGGACAATGCATGCAGCCACTTTATTAATTACTCACACAAGACCTTACAAAAAATACAACAGTAAGTCTGAATCCACCGTCTAAGCAACTTCTGTCGCTACTCCTATCCAATTGATAAAGGGATGCTGATAGTTCGGGCCTAATACCATAGACATCACAGCCAAGCCTAACATCTAAGACCTGAGCCCCCAACCAAGCCACTTGCCGGGTATGAGGCACGCTCCGGTCCGGCACGCTCTTAGAGGCCGCCGCCGCCAACGGTCACCACTCCAACTTCAGAACTTTACTGACGCATCATCCTTGCCCGGTCTAGCTGCCATCGACGCCACCACATACCTGCGCGCGAACCGCTGAGCACGTCGCGGTCGCCGTCGGTACACCTCAGCACCATGCCGCCAAGTACCACCAGCCGACACAGCTTGAAGTCTCTGGAAGATCTGTCGTGCGTAGCACTGCCGACCAGGCATGACAAAACGTAGCACCTCTCGTCCAGGCATGACTTGACATCTCCACCGTAGCTCCGTACAAGACGAAGCCGCTCCACCTTCTACCTCTGACTTCCAGCGCTGCTCCACAAACGATGCTCCCAAGAGAGAAACGACACCGACATGCCGACATTGTCCGATCTGGAAAATCAGATCTTGGGGTTTCCCCCGGAGCAGCACGAGTAGGTCGACAGTAGTTACACGATGATGCCTTGATCAAGGTAACGACGCAGAATGCCGCCATCACCTGCCGTCGGTCCGATTTTCACCGGCAACTCTGTCTTCCCAACTCGCAGCCGGGACTAGATGATGGATCTCGAGATCTGATCACCCAGACTCTGGCCGGCCACCTCCGACGGAGAAGATGACCTCCACCGCTGGTTGCACCGACCTGATTAGATCTGACCGGAGGTGCCGCCAAGCAGTCCACCAGGCCTCGACGCCGCTGCCGATCCAAAGCCGGATGACGCGCCGCCACAGCATAGACCGCCCGATGCGAGGCAGGAGTGGCCTCTGCCACCGTCGCCGCAGCCGCCGCCATCGCCGCCGCTTCGCTAGATCAGCCGCACCTCCACGCGCATAGGGGGCCCGCACCGTCCCTGAGACACGGGAAGGAGAACAGCCCCGCCACCGCCGTCGACCACCGGGCGCAGGCCGGCGGCGTCCTTCGACAGCGGCGGGAGGAAGGGAGGGAGGGAGATCGGCCTCGGCGGCGGCTAGGGTTAGAGTACCACCTGTGTCGCCCGAGCGGGGGGTGACGCGGGGGTCAGGAGCCTTCCCTGGCTAGTATCTTGTTCAGACTATGGCTTGAACTAGGTATCAACGGTTCTTTCTTTGAGGACGTGTTTGATTGCCCGCATGATACTATTCAGAGTACTTATCAAGTGTTGCATATATGCTCTGGAGGGAGAAGATTCGATTGTTTGCTTATTTGCATGCTTGGTTATGCCTGCATGATACGAACCTCAAAGTAACCCAGCAACAGCAAGGCTCTGAAGGAACGGCCGAGTTGTCCGTATTCTCGGATGCATGCCCGTTGTAGTGCAATTTACACCAGGGGGAGGATGTAGGTTGAGTTTTTGCAGAGAAGCAAACATGATGAAGAATATGACCCAAAGCCTACATTACCTTAAACATGCTACACTGCCCGGGCTTCGAGGAAACACAAAAAGGGTGCAGGAAACCAAAAGCAGCATGTAATTTGCTTGCATACATGAGAGAGTGATTCTTCGACCTTTACGTGCAAACAGACGTATGGAAGTAAACTTCCATGAAACTCTACACAGCTTAACAAGTGGTTTCAATATAATCTTTCATCTGGTTCAACTGTCCCTCCACGTCTACCCAAAATTACTACTCCCTCTCTAAATTTAGATCACATGCCAAGTAGCCAATTGTGACAGTCCATCTCTAGGCAGCTACTACTCACTCTGCGGAAATTTAAGTGGACATAGACTTTTAGGTCTTCGGTTTGATTAGCGAAAATATGTTGTACAAACATATTCGTAGATTCGTCTCGATGAAGTATTTTAAATATATATTCTTAATGGCATATATTATGTATGTTTTTCTAATTAAATTGACAAGCTAAGTTTCCATGGCAGACTTATATTCCCATATAGAGGTAGTAGGTCGACTCAAACTGAGCTTGCTCGCCTTCTTACTACGAGAGATTAGTCTAGTTTGCGTAAACGTGACACCTCTCAACCCTATCTACATCCAAAGACTTGACCGTGTGATATACGTATGTGCAACGTGTATGTTTGCAATTATTCACTTCATTACGTTATGCACAAGTGCTATTATTTAAAAAAATTACATGCAAAGAGACATATAGAAGTAGATGACCATGAAAAATTCACATGCCATGACAAATAGATTGTGGATCAGAAAGTCTCAATCTTTTATATAGCTCGGAAGTGGCTCGAGATTAGTCAAAATTATTGCATGCTTAGGATAAGCCAACTGCACAACTCGATCTCTAGATCCTAGGGTATACCCACATAGCCATGCGCTAGGCAACAAGGGTCATAGCGACGTGTTCCTTCATTGAAGGTGACTACAATAGCACTGATTGGCACAATAGCTTTTATAGCTATGAGTTTGTAGTAGCGGATCTAGTTGGGGTGCTATGGGTGCGATGACACCCCCTCTAAAGTGTGATCTACTCCCTTTGTCCCAGAATATAAGAACGTTTTTTACACTATGCTAGTGTTAAAAACGTTCTTATATTTTGAGACGGATGGAGTAATTCTTAATACTTAACACTAATCACACAAGTATTTAATGCTATTGAGGAGTAGTATTTGCTAGGATTAAGATGATATTTAAATCAAATTGCACTATTTGGCGCCTCAGTGCTACGATTTTAGGTCCGCCACTATGAGGTTTCATCGTGGCGTG